>NC_044356.1:3567973-3605473 GCF_007364275.1 Archocentrus centrarchus
ACCCATGACTCCTTCTCCTCAGGAACTCACTGCCAGAAACACGAGGTTTGGAGCCTGCAAAAAGAACATTTTTACCAGGTTTGATGTGCGATTAATACACAGTATGAAACAGTTTTACCTTTGAAACACTGCAAGAACTGAAATATATCAATTTTTAAATGTTTTAGCTGATAAAAATATCAAGAGTTTTAACTTTAGAGTAATTCTAAGTGTTTCAGGGCACTTCCGCATTTGCTTCACTTATCAGAGAGTGCATATCTACAATCACCCACTGGTTTTGGATTCTGTATTTTGAAGTCTCACCGTATATTGGCACCTGCTATATTGTAGCTGTAGATAACTGCCATTTACAGGAAGTCATTACAGAAGGCACAAAAACTCTAAGAACGATTTATAATCTGGTGAATCCATTGGGTTTAAGGTTACACAGCTTCTTCTTCTTCTCCTGTTTCTTCTTCTTTTCAGATGCTCCCTTTGGGGGTCCCCACAGCGGATCTCCTCCTCTGTCACACCAACCTTCAGCATGTCCTCCTTCACTACATCCGTAAACCTCCTCTGAGGACTTCCTCTTTTCTTCCTGCCTGGCAGCTCCATCTTCAACAATCCTTTGTCCAATACATCCACTATCCACTGCAATTTCATTGCGGCTGAGACTACGGCTGGTGTCCACGGGGATCTCCTCCCAGATCTGGACCAGGGCATCACTGAGCTCCTGGACAGTCTGAGGTGCAACCTGGTGGCGTCAGATGGATTGAAACTTAATGTCCCAGAGATGCTCTGTTGGATTTAGGTCACTCGAGCATGGGAGCCAATCAATGGTATCCTCAATGGCATTCATGCCACATGAGGCCAGGCATTGTCATGCACTAGGAGAACCCAGGACCCACCTGCACCAGCATAGGGTCTGACAGGTCCAAGGATTTCATCCTGATACCTGATGGCAGTCAGGGGGTCGTTGCTGAGCCTGCAGAGGTCTGTGCATCCTTCCATGGATATGCCCCCAAGAACATCACTGACCCACCACCAAACTGGTCATGCTGACCGATGTTACAGGCAGCATAACTTTCTCCACGGCTTCTCCAGACCCTTTCTAGTCTGTCACATGTGCCTCAGGGTGAACCTGCTCTCATCTGTGAAAAGCACAGGGTGCCAGTGGTGGACCTGCCAGTTGTGGTATTCTATGGCAAATGCCAACTGGGCTCCACGGTGCCAGTAGTGAGCACAGGGCCCACTAGAGGATGTCGGGTCCTCAGGCCACCCTCATCAAGTCTGTTTCTGAGTGTTGGTCAGAGACATTCACACCAGTGGCTGCTGGAGGTCATTTTCAAGATTTCAAGAAGATTTTATTGTCATTATACATCAAGACACACAATGAATTATGTTCCAGAACACCCATCCAATGAACACAGAGACAAACACAAACAGGGGAGACAGGCGTCTGAGGTCATGCAGACGTTTTACCGGTGCTACCTTTGGCAGGAAAACAGAAAGAGATACACTGGGACAGGTAGGTTCAAAAAACATCATCTCGTACTGTGTTTCATTATGAACATCTTACGAGGTTCAAAAAAACACCTCAGCAAAGCAGCAGCACATTTAATAGCATGGGAGCACTAGGATGGGGAGGAGATTCCCCCAATCTCCTCATGGATGAAAATTTGATCAAAACAATGGCGTTGAGAGACCAAAAAGAAAAAAAAAAATGCAGTGCTCATCCTGTTCCTCCTGCACAAAGGAGCAGATCCCAGTCCTGCTGATTGGTTAAGGACCTTCGACAGCCCTGTCCAGCTCTCCTAGAGTAACTGCCTGTCTCCTCCTGGAGTCTCCTCCATGCTCTGAGACTGTGCTGGGAGACACAGCAAACCTTCTGGCAATGGCACGTAATTGATGTGGCCATCCTGGAGGAGCTGGACTACCCTGCTGCAGCCTCTGTAGGGTCCAGGTATGACCTCAATGCTACCAGCAGTGACTCTGACCCTAACCAAATGCAGAACTAGTGCAAAACAGTCATAAAAGATGAGGAGGGAAAAATGTGAGTGTCCTCCACCTGTGAAACATTCCTGTTTGGAGGAGGGGGGGGGGGTGTCATTGTTGGCCCTCTAAGTGCACCTGCTCTTAATTCATGAACACCAAAGCAGCTGAAACTGATGAACATCCCCCTCTGATACTTACTGATGTAGACAAATTGTGGGTACCTTTCAGTTAAAGAAAGAAAAATCCACAATGGTCACTGCAATAACTAATTAAAAAAATTATTGAACATTACTGAACTAATAAAAATCCGACGTTGCTTTTGAATAGTGGGTCAACAAAATAATAATAAAAAAAAAATCATACGAATGAAACTGGCCTGGACCAAAATGATGGGACCCTTAACTTAATATTTTGTTGCACAACCTTTTGGGGCAATAAGTGCAATCAAGTAATTTCTGTAAATCTGTCCCTTTAATTTTTGAGCTGTGCGTATGTGACACAAAATCAGCACAACCTTTTTTGTGTACTTTTTTGCAAAAATAAATAAATGAATGAATAAATGAAATAGTGCATGTTGGTGTTAACTTGTGCGAAATGAGCAAACTTGGTGTTGTATGTGAGCAGCTGACAGTCAGACTCTTATGAAAGCTGCTGGCTGCCTCTGACAGTGAGGTCGTGTGTTCGCTGCTTTGTCTCAGAGCCGTGACGAACTGCAGCAGTTTCAGGGATTATTCTGCTCTGACTCGTCCTCTGACTGACTAATGGGATTCTGCAGATTAAAACCTTTCCAGGAGAGGAAAAAAAACAAAACAGGCCACAGCTCAGCCAATCACAGCAGCCCAGGCAGAGGGGGTGGGACATTAAAATCTGGATGCACCAATCCTGAGGCACACGTAGGAGGACCTCCACCAATGAGGTCAGGCAGGACAGCGTAATCTCTGAGCACCGAGGATGAATAAAAAGAGACACAGAGAGACGGACAGCAGGGACGAGGACAGAGGTTTCACATCTGGATCAGCTGCTCCAAATACATGAAACCAGGAGCTGAGAGGTCAAAAACACCACAACCACCACAGAACGACACCGACACACACTGAAAATCCGTTGAGTTAGTGACAGGTAACAGGTGGACAGGTGCACTCACGGTTGTTTCCTGGCTGCCTGCAGCACAGCACCGTGAAGCGGCGTGTGGTTTTTCTGCTGCGACTCTTGGCCTTCCTCAGCTCCTCTGAGCGCTCATAATTGGCCAGATCAAACACTTCTGTGCTTTACGCTCATCTTTCACCTGAAATATAAAAACACACGTTCACCTCGGTGTTCACAATAATCAATAGGATTCCTAAAGTGATCAATTCCTGCAGGTTAATGATGAGAAAACAGAACTCTGAACAGGACGAAATTAAAGATCAATAAAGAATGTGCTGTAAATAAACAACACACCTTAATACAGATGCAGTGACACAGAAGTAAGTGTGGTGGTGTGTTGTTGCACTGATTGTTAACAGCTGGTTAAACACACTGAGCAGCTGCTCTCTGCTATCCGAACACACCTGAGATACCGCGTAATTTCAATTTTAATGTATTTTATTTAATTTTCATTAAATATTTTTTAAACATAATGCAATTTTAATTTACTGTTTTATAGCAGATTTCTTGGGTAAGGATCCCCACAAAATGAGGAGCTGGCAGCATAAAGAGAAGTACGGGAGGTTGTGATTGGATGATGGAGTTCAGGAGCAGCTGATCCGTTTCTGCCACAGAAACATCACACTGGTACTCGGCTGCTATTAAAGGAGTCAACTGGGAAGAAAACTCGAGATCTGACGGGCTTGGAAGCGAGATCAGGAAGGAGTGCCAAGATGCTGGAGGCTGTCCTGATGATACATTTGTTTGAGTAATGGGGGAATCATCTGTATTCCCTTGAGAAAGCAGACACTGAGGAGATAAGTGACCAACTGCCCTGACTCCATCCTGAGGGAGAGAACATGGAGAGTCCTCGACAGACGTTTAAACATCCTCACTGAGAAAGAAGCTGGACGCTCTGCAGGCTGCATAGAAACACAGGGAGGTGGAAACTACCACAGTCATAGGAAACTATCTGGGTTCCTGACCCCGACTGTGTCCTCAGATTCACTTTACATTTAGAGCCATTTGGTTTGTGTGTGTCCTCTGCATCCACCCAGCTGTGGTTTTAAAACAGCACTCAGATGGAGCTGGCTTCAGTAAGAGGTTCACTTTGAGTTAAATTAGTCGACTCGCTCCGCCGTCTGTCCTCCATGTTTCTTTCATCACAGACATTTTGCTTCATTTAACTTTAAAATGTTCGTGCGAAGAGCTGCAGAGACACAATCAGGCGGGTGGCCATTTATCCTACTGTTTATTATTCCAGGAACTAAACATGCATAAATATTTATTTTAATACCACACTCACAGTGCTGCTTCAGAAATGGAGATAGAAGGCAGATGATGCTGCCGCAGCACTCGGGAGGCGAGCATGGTGCTCGCCTGGTGCGTGAGCTAAAACTGTTTTCAGTTTGTGAACATGCTCATTACAGTGCTGGGCCACAGGACTGGACCAAAACACAGTCCAGAGGTCCAGTTCAGGGACTCCAGTTAGCTGAGGTGAAGGCCTAGCAGACAGCTAGCAGCTACAGCCACCTGTGTCGCCATCCACCTGTCAGTCAAGAGGCCACGCCCCTAATAATGCAAACAGGTGAGTTATAGAAATATCCTCCCCCATACAGCTGATATGAAATTATCCACAGAGACCAAAGCAGTTTGTGTATCAGGCTGTAAACATGTTTATTTCTGCAGTTTTAACATGGGAGTCTATGGGGACTGACTCACTGCTGCCTCTGCTGGACTGCAGGGGAACTGCAGGTTTGGACTTTCACTAATAACTAATGACTTTTGTCTGTCAGAGTCTAGTCAGTTTTCTTGGTACACAACAGTGACCTGTCTGCCACTCTCACCTTCTACCCCAATATAACTGTTGAATTTTCTTGCTAATGTCCTGTTTTTAAATTGGACACTATGATCTATTTAAAAGGTTAGTTCATCCATATTTTCTTCAACACTATCTTGCCATTTAAAAATTTGGAAATTTGTTTCCCCAGGTGAAGAACAGTCCCTTAAATTGTTGTGTGGTTCTTAAATTCCCACATTGCTGGTTATAATTACCACAAAGAGTTAACTGCGCTGTCCCTTTAAACCTGTAAATGGCAAACACGGCTTTAAATTCAGACCAATTCCAATCAGCAGCCCTGAAACATCAATATGTGTGTCCACTGTGCGAGTGTTACACACATGGGTCAGCCGGTTGTTGCCTTCAGGGTCCTACAGAGACGAGCGGTCACATGTCACAGCTGGTGGAGTTGATCATTCATCAATATTAGAGATTACAATCAATACAACGGCCAAGCTTCAGTGGTCCTCTAACCAACATATTTCACACTAAAGAAAAACATTTTTGTGCCTTAAATACATTAAAATCAGAAAAATCAAACGCAAAACAGTGAGACAAAAAACACGTCCATAAGAAACAAAACGTCCTCACAAAGCAGAACAGTTAAGAACTGAAAATGGTTCTCACAGAGCAGAAACACACACAAACCACACACACAACACACAATCCACCACACACACACACAGCACACACACCACACACACACACACACACACACACACACACACACACACACACAGTGAATCCTCCCTCAGGCATCTACATTAAAAAGTTCTGGGTCAACGTTCTGCAGAAGAACAGAAACAAGACAAACACAGCGACTAATGATAGAACAAGTCATAATTACACACACCACACACACACACACACACACAACACACACACACACACACACACCACACACACACACACTCCGGGTTAACATGAATCATTATGATGCGGCTCATTCGGTTGACGAAACAGGAGGAGCAGAATAAATCCTGCTTTCGCTCCTGGAATAAAAACTGAGACACGCGAAAGCAGCAACGCTGAAGCATCTGAGGGTGTACATGTGACTTTATGTTTGAAAATGTTTTAAGCCTTCCTTCATTTAATATTCAATAGAAAGAGCGATAAAAATTAAAATAAGATCGTGAAGAGTTACAGATGAGGGTTATTATTAAAAGATTAAATTATGAGGATTTGATCAGCGGATCCTTCCATGCTGCTGTCAAAGTAACATTTCTGTGTGTGTGTGTGTGTGTGTGTGTGTGTTGTGTGTGTGTGTGTGTGTGGTCTGTGTTAGAGAGCACTTAGATGTAGATGTGCTGATATGGATGTGTATAAATGGGTAAATGGGACATAAACACATTACATAAAGTGATAGCAGAAGCTGCTGTAGATCAGTTCCTCCTTCATAACAGCTGTACGGGGGATGGGGGGGTGTATCTATAACTTACCTATTTAAATAAAGTTTGTATTATTAGGGGCGTGGCCTCTTTGACTGACAGGTGGATGGTGACACAGGCGGCTGTAGCTGCCTTCCTCTTTGGAAGAACACACCTGTGACAGAGCAGCTCAGAGAGACGCACTAAACCCAGCTGGGACGTGTTTACTGTCTCATAACAGAGACAGATCTTCCTCCTCTGAGTATCTGCAGAGTCTAAATCTCAGAGTTCTGGGTGAGAAGAAGTCTGACTCAGCGTCCCACAATCCTCGCTGTGCTCTTACGTAACACAGGCTTACATAAGGTCAGTGTGAGCTCAGCACTTTCACGGTCCAAACAGACCTGCTGATACGGAAGGAAAACACACCTCTGGTTTCTGAGAGTTTCTGAGAGGATTCATTTTAGTGTGAGTCCTTCACTCTCAGGTGTGTACTGCTGTTCATTCTGATCAACTTGGTTAAAACTTTTTAGCTTCATTTTTAATGCATAACTCTCTGTGAGCACTCCCAGACCTCCCTCCTCCAGCTCGTCTCGGGGACACTGAGGCATACCCAAGCTAGCTGAGAGACATACAGTAACATCCCCAGAGGGTCCCGGGTCGGCCCCGGGGCCTGCTCCCACAGGGAGGTGTCCAGGAAGCATCCTGACAGATGCTGAACAGCATCAACTGCTCCTTTTGACGTGGAGGAGCAGCAGCTGTGCTGAAACAGCTCTTCACCTGATCTCTACAGAAGAGCCCAGATACCCTCCAGAGGAAGCTTCTCACTGCTGCTGCTTCTCACTGCTGCTGCTGCTGCTGCTGCTGCTGCTGCTGCTCGTGTCAGTCAAAGAAAACCTAAAATCAGGTTTTTAAATGATCTGGAACATGATGAAACCTCAGGAAGTGAAAGCACACTGGATATAAAAGAGCTGCAGCAGCCTGAGAGTCCTAAAACCTCTGAAACACAAAACTCTTCACAGCTGGAACTGACCCCCCCCCCCCCCGGCAGGATTAAATCTGATGCCTGTGCTGTTACAATCACTGTGCAGGACGTGAGCTTGTTTGTATGAATGTGAGTCACAAACACTGTATGACTCTCTCCTCCTCTCTCAGGACGTATATTTCTAAAGCTGGAACGTGACATCAGAGGTCACATGATCAGTCCGGGTGACTCGCCGTTGTTCAGAAGTGACTCAGCATCATTAGAGCTGAAATAAACACAGAGCAGGAGCACCAAGTTCCTCCTCTGACCCAATGAAAATGCAGCGCCGCCTCAAACGCGTTAACCGCTGCGTCCGAGCCTTAAACCAGAACTCTGCTCATAGTTTTTATTTTTACTGTTATTTTCCACACAGGTCAGGGGTCACCTGACCTCTGAGGCCCATATCTGCTAAAACTCCACATTTTCTCAGGTTTCCCTCTATTTCAGGACATCTCACTGCTTCTTCCTGTTTTTGTTTCACTATCATGAGCATATTATTCCAAAAACACAGCAAAGAGGTGATGATACCGTCAGGAGGTGAAAGCACACCTGATAAGTGATTATCTGTGTCTGTCACCTCTGACTCTACAAAACTAAACATGGAGGCTGCAGCAGCCACAGGTCCACCTCATACAGACCAGATTACACAGACCAGGTGTGACGTGACACTCGTCCCACATCTGGTCCATTAAACACCTCCCAGAGCCGTGTCTGAGCCCTGAGTGCTGAAAGCAGACCAGATTAGGCCCAGATGTGTCAGCGTCTGACATTAATCTGATTCTGTTCTCTTTCACTGATACCAAACAGCTGCTGCACCTCTAAACCTACATCCTACCCACAATCCCCCCCCGCCCTGTCCAACAGACTGGAACCAGCAGCCCATCGGCAGCCTGAACTCTGTGTGGGTGTTCGGTTTCTTCTCTGGTCGTGTTTTTGTGTCCGCCGTCCTCACCTCCTTGTCCGAGATATAGAGGTAGTCTCCTCTCAGCATCACGTACCGGCTCCTCCACAGCTCCCTGAAAATCCCTCGACCGCAGAACTTCCGGATCCAGCCCATCTTCTCCGGCTGGTGGACCACCGGTGGACCCGAGTCCTGAACACCCTGCAATACAACAATGAGAGGATTCATAGAGGAAAGAAGCACAGAGGCCATGGGATCAGGAAATGAGAATAAAGAACAAAGCAGAACAACTAAGGAGGAAACACAGGAAAACACCCACAGACAAACTAATAAACTAATTAAGACAGAAATAAATAGCATCAGTCAGAGAATGAGTGAAGCAGGCAGGCTGCACACCCAGAATGCAGGACTCAGGATGTGATCCAGCTCTGAATACACGCAGAGCAGAACCAGAACCAGGAACGCAGACTGGGAACAGGAGAACACAGCACCGGGTATGAGGGACGACATGACGAAGAGCTCTGGGAACACAACGCAACCCGAGAGAAGGGAAACACCAGCTGCAGCTAACTGAGGAAATAAGACAGGGGAAGCAAAACCAAATACAATGGACACGAGATAGGAGACTACCAAAATAAAACAGGAAGAACTAAACGAGGGAACATCCCTAATGGGGGACGTTAAAACTCAAAGCCAGGTCCATGACAGTCTCAGTGTGATGGACAAAAGCATGATTTCAAAGACAAATAACAGGAAATGTCCTCCATGAGAAGGAAAACTAAAAACGTTTGGAAAGCACCTCAAACAGACTGAAAGAGGAATGAACGTGAACTCAGGGTGACGTGAAACAACCAAAAAATAAACTCTGAGAGAAGAAATTAAAAAGAAAAAAGCTCTGGAGACATTTATGACATCATCCATCATTAAATGAGCTGCTGTAAAGAACAGAAAAGATCCAGGTCAGCTTCTGAAACTTTTCCTGAGTGGACCTGCAGCTTCAGGGTTCTGTGATGGAGCTCAGAGTTTCTCTGCTAATCTGAGCAGCAGCAGCAGCAGCAGGATGGAGAGCATCACTGCGCCACCTTCATCCACCTGAGTCAAACGCTCAGTGCTGCTTCTCTCCTCCTCCCAGCTTCAGTCTCAGGAATGTGTCCAAAACGGTGTTTAAATAAAGGTTCAACAAACTGCAGCTGAATGTAAATGAAGAGGAGCATCTTTAATAAAACATGAAACAGGATGGATGCAGTGCTCACATCACACAAACAGACGGACACAAATTTAATAAAACAACCACGGATCCTGATCAGTGATCAGAGTCCTGATCAGGGATCATTACAGCTGATTGATTCTGAGCTCAACAAGAACATGAATGGACCTCTGTCTCACTGACCCGCCTGCTCTGGTTGCTTTTCTTCATCCTCCTCCTCCTCCTCCTCCTATCCGGGACTCGCAGCACAATCCCACCGACGGGGAGGAGGTTCGGCCCGGCGGCAGCTGCAGCACGGCCCCGCTGCCTCTGGTCCCGGTGGGTCCTTGTTTCGGCGTCGGCGCGTCCGCTCGGTCCTCCCGGTTCTTCTTCAGCTCCGCGTCTGTTGTCTGAAGCGAGCTTGCATCCTCCCTGCGCGCACGCCTTCGGAGGCAGATGCTCTCTCTCTCTCTAGCTCTGTGCACGCGCTCTCCCACGCGGACGCGCACGGCAGCCTGTATTCAGGTAAAAGGAGCCCGAGGGCGACACCTGGCGACACAGTAGCGTTACAGCACCGGACCAAAAATGTCAGAGTAAGAAAACGGAAACAATATGTATTTTTAAATATTCTAAACAATTTCAGCTAAAAATCTAACAGTTCAAATAGAACACACAATAAAACAAACGAGATAAATTACATGAGCATGTGACCTGATAATTATCACAACTTTATCATTAAATATTTTAATTGTTGGGTTAGTAATCGAAATGTAAATTATTTAAATAATTTAACCTTGTAGACTTCACTCATTTTGGTTAAATTTTGTATCTTTATTTTAAATGAACAGCTATTGTTGCTGATGCAGAGCAAACAAACAAATAAAATCCTCTGTAATGTTTGGATATAGAAAGATGGCAGTTTATAAAATAAATGTATTTTTATTGTCATCAGATAATTTAATAAACTGTTGCTGTTCATGTGGATCAGTTTTATTCCTTCATCAGAGGATTTCTTTGTCCTTCCCTCCTTCCTCTTCCAATCTCTGCTTTTCCATCTTTTATTCATCAGTTTTATTCTTTCCCATCTCCTCGTCTCCTTCCTTCCTTCGTTTTAAATGCTTATTCTTTCTGTCCTCGTTGCCTCCTCGCTTGTGTCCTTTCCTTTCTTCTCCCTCTCATTCTTAAAATGCTTATTTTTACATTCTGATTGAACTAGAACACGTCTGCTCTCAGTTGCATATTTTATTATTTTAACCTGATAAATCTGAATTCTGACCCAGTAGTTTATTTATCCAGCTTTAGGAGATCATAGAGAGCTGGTAAAAATAACGTAGCAATAAAAGTAATTTAATAATGAATTGTTCTAAACAGAGTTTAAATCATTAGATGATGAAATATTATTTTACAAATTAAACCCTCCAGTTTTAATGATTTTAATTTTCTGATAATTATAAGAGAGAAAGCCCCCCCCACACACACACACACACACAGAAACAGTATAACAGTATGGTTATCATTCAGTCTTTACTCTTCAGTGACATAAACAGATATTTTAATGAACTGATTCTGAGATAAAACATGAAGTCGTTTCGCCGTCTTCAGACTTTTCTCTGTTCTTCTTTTGTTTCAAGACAAAAACCTGCAGAAACAGAGACGAGACCCGAGTCAACACTTTGACCTGACGCACACTTTACTCCACCTTCATCCACTCAGCTTCATCACAGAGGCAGGCCTCGACCAGCAGCTGTCCCCGGAGAGGAGACAACACTGCTACCAATAATAATAATGATAAAAATTGCCAACCACATCATGCCACCAGACGATGTTGTGCTCCTGGGTCGTTTTGGACTTTTCAGGTTTTGCTTCTCGTGTTTTTCCTTTATTCTCGCTCGTAGCAGCTTTAAATGTTTAATTCCTCGCTCGGTGATCCATCCTCTTGTATCAAGTCTCCTGTATTAAGTTAACTCCCATGTCTGTGTTTTTCCCGTTTAGTTCCCACTTCTGCTTCATTTCCTTTTTCTTTGCTTTTAGTTTTGCTTCCTTTGTCTCATCTCCTGTGATTTAGATCAGCTGTGTGTCAGCTGTCTTCACTTCCTGTAATTACCTTCTATGTGTACGCTCCTCTCGTCCTCTGTCAGAATCTCGTTATCTCAGTGTTTCTGTGGTTTAAAGTTCTCAGTTCCCTTTTCAGACTTTGTCTTTTGGATTATTTTCCCACAGCCTGAATAAACGGCTCATTTTCATTAACCCTGCCAGCGTTTGTGTCCTGACTCCTCACACGCCGCCTCACGACGGGTGTTTCTGTTGTAGTCGTGAGTTTTTCAAAAAAAATAAATTTAAGGTTTGATTCTTGTTCTTGATCCTTGTGTGTTTACTTCCCTCAGTGTTACGCTAATCGTTCCTTCCTCTGTCTTCATGTTCATGTGGATCTTCATGTCTCTGTCTCTAGTATTTGCCTCCTGAGAACTTTCTGAGGGTATACTCTGCAGGATGTTCAGCATATCCAGGTTTTATCTGGCTCGACAATTCCCCAAACTGCATTCAGAGATAACGGGCATCAACTTTCTCTGCTAAGCCCAGTTTTCCACTTCAGACTCTGAGCGCGCTCACACAGAAAGGGATGTTTCACATGCAGAGTCTGTATCACACTGAAAAAATGCTGGAAATGAAAGAATCCGTGAAACTCTTCCAGCTGATTTTAATCTGAAACTCTGAACCTGCTCCTGACCAGGTGACGTGTTCAGCATCAGTTACCATGGTGATAGAGCAGGTAAAAAGAGAGATGCTTTAGTGGCACAGATCTCAGCACTGCTCACATTACTCTGACTTCATGGTTACATGCCTCAGGTTTTACTTTGAAGGTTTGTTTTCTTTCATTTCCTGTGTTACATTTGCTTCCTGTCTCTCTTCCCTCATTGACTTAGTTAATTATTACTCTTGTTATCAGCTCTAATTAAAACACTGGTTTAGAACGAGTTGCTGTAAATGCTGGTTTATAGCAGCTCGTTCTTCTTGTTAAATACAGCAGTCATTATGTGTACATACCTGCTGACTCGATCACACTTCTGACTGCCACAAAATGAGAGGAAACATACCTCAAACCCTATCAACGCAATTTCAAGGAGTCATGTTGTTCAACCCAGAAAATGCAGGAAAATGACATTTTTCACCCTAATCCTTCCAACAGGAAGTGTAAAATGCCAGCTAATTTCCTGGTTACCTCTCACCTGCCTTCCCGTCATATCTGAAATTTGTCTCAATGTTGAACTTCAGGCACTCAGCCAGCTTCCTGTGGAGGCTCTCGGCGGCCTTCAGCTCATCTACGTCGAGATGTTTTCCTTCTTTTCCTGAAACACAGAGAACAACCAATCAAAGCAGCCCTGAAAGCAGGCCAACAGCAGGTGAACACAGTGTAGAGGAAGACGAAAGAGGACGTGGTGAGGTGTGCAGTAGGAGTGACAAAAGAGTTGAAGGTGGGGGTGGGATTACATCAGGGATCAGCTCTGAGCACCTTCTTGTTTGCAGTGCTGATGGACAGGCTGACAGATGAGGTCAGGCAGGAGTCTCTGTGGACTCTCTGATGTTTGCAGATGACACTGTGATCTGTAGTGAGAGCAGGGAGCAGGTGAGGTAGCTGAGTTTAAATACCTGGTGTCAACCATCCAAAGCAACAGTGCAGAGGAGAGGTGAAGCAGAGAGTGCAGGAAGGTGGAGTGGATGGAGATGAGTGTGCCAGAAGGAGAGCAGCAAGAGTGAAAGAGCTTACAGGATGGTGGTTAGACCTGCTGTGATGGATGGTTTGGAGATGGTGGCACTGACACAAAGACAGGAGGCAGAGATGAAGATGCTCAGATCTTCACTGGGAGTGAGTCCATCAGAGGGACAGCTCAGAGTCACAGAGGCTGTATATAGTGGGTATACTGGACAAAGGAGGATGAAGATGGAGCTGCCAGGCAGAAGGAAAAGAGGAAGACCTCGTAGAAGATTTGTGGATGTAGTGAAGGAGGACATGCAGAGGGTCGGTGTGACAGAAGAGGATGCTGGGATAGGTTCAGATGGAGGCAGATGGAGGGTCTGGCTAGTGAAACTGAACTCAGCTCATGAATAAACTGGTTAATCATAGTTAATGATTTAATAAGGGTGGCAACCAACACAGGGAGAGGTAGGTTTGGGTAGCTTTTTTTCCCGTGATAAATGAAATCATCACTTTAAAAACGGTGTTTTGTATTTACTCCGGTTATCTTTGTCTAATTAAAATATGTTTGATGATCTGAAACATGCAAGTGCAACAATATGTAAGAAACTAAGAAATCAAGAAGAAGGTTAATAGTGTTTCGCAGCACTGTAGCTTCATGAGAAAGCAGTGTGGAGTCTCTGCTAACATCAGTGTGATAATTCATTTTAGGAGCTTATCACTTAGACCGATTATAATCCTGTTGTTATCAGGATAAATGACACCGACGTGATTAACGTTTCAGCCTTCAGATTTCTGACAATTTTCTTCTTTTTTTTTAATATTTCAGATATTCTTTGTTTCAGTGTTTCTTCCCGACACACACGTACACTGTTTCACTTGATATGAAGTGATGTATACAACCCCAGGCTGACAAAGAGTCAGAGCTCTGTAGAGCCGAGTATTCCTTTCACTTTAACTAGTAGTGACTTCATACATTTCTTTACAAATAAAATTTTAGACATTAGAGAAAAAATTATTCATAACCATCTCAAAGATTTATCTTCATGTTCAGCTGCTTTTAGCACTGCTGGTATTTGTTTAGACTCTTTGGCTCCAGTTGATCTTTCAGAGTTAACTTCAATAGTTACTTCCTCCAAACCAGCAACATGTTTGTTAGATCCCATTCCTACTAGACTGTTCAAAGAAGTCTTTCCAATTATTGATGATTCTATCTTAAAAATGATCAATCAGTCTTTATTAGTTGGCTGTGTACCACAGACCTTCAAGGTGGCTGTAATTAAACCTCTACTTAAAAAGCCATCACTGACCCAGCTGTCTTAGCTAATTATAGGCCAATCTCCAACCTTCCTTTTCTCTCAAAGATTCTTGAAAGAGTAGTTGTAAAACAGCTAACTGATCATCTGCAGAGGAACGGTTTATTTGAAGAGTTTCAGTCAGGTTTCAGAATTCATCACAGTACAGAAACAGCATTAGTGAAGGTTACAAATGATCTTCTTAGAGCCTCTGACAGTGGACTCATCTCTGTTCTTGTCCTGTTGGACCTCAGTGCAGCTTTTGATACTGTTGACCATAACATTTTATTACAGAGATTAGAGCATACTATAGGTATTAAAGGTACTGCACTGCAGTGGTTTGAATCATATTTATCTCATAGACTCCAATTTGTTCATGTAAATGGGGACTCTTCTTCACACACTAAGGTTAATTATGGAGTTCCACAGGGTTCTGTGCTAGGACCAATTTTATTTACATTATACATGCTTCCCTTAGGCAGTATTATTAGAAAGCACTGCATACATTTTCATTGTTATGCAGATGATATTCAGCTTTATCTATCAATGAAGCCAGATGACACACATCAATTAGTTAAACTGCAGGAATGTCTTAAAGATATTAAGGCCTTGATGACCTCTAATTTCCTGCTTCTAAATTCAAACTGAAGTTCTTGTACTCGGCCCCACAAATCTTAGAAACATGGTGTCTAACCAGATACTTACTCTGGATGGCATTACTTTGGCCTCCAGTAACACTGTGAGGAATCTTGGAGTCATTTTTGACCAGGATATGTCCTTCAATGCACATATTAAACAAATATGTAGGACCGCTTTTTTGCATTTGTGCAATATTTCTAAAATTAGAAACATCCTTTCTCAGAGTGATGCTGAAAAAATCATTCATGCATTTATTACTTCTAGGCTGGATTATTGTAATTCATTATTATCAGGCTGTCCTAAAAGCTCCCTGAAAAGCCTTCAGCTGATCCAAAATGCTGCAGCTAGAGTACTGACAGGGACTAGAAAGAGAGAGCAGATTTCTCCCATATTGGCTTCTCTTCACTGGCTCCCTGTTAAATCTAGAATAGAATTTAAAATTCTTCTCCTCACATACAAGGTCTTGAATAATCAGGCACCATCTTATCTCAAAGACCTCATAGTACCATATCACCCCAACAGAGCACTTCGCTCTCAGACTGCTGGCTTACTTGTGGTTCCTAGGATACTTAAGAGTAGAATGGGAGGCAGAGCCTTCAGCTTTCAGGCGCCTCTTCTGTGGAACCAGCTCCCATTTCAGGAGACAGACACCCTCTCTATTTTTAAGATTAGGCTTAAAACTTTCCTTTATGATCAAGCTTATAGTTAGGGCTGGATCAGGTGACCCTGAACCATCCCTTAGTTATGCTGCTATAGGCCTAGTCTGCTGGGGGGTTCCCATAATGCACTGTTTCTTTTTATTCACCTCTTTGTACTCTGTTTATACTTCACTCTGCATTTAATCATTAATTATTATTAATCTCTGTCTCTCCCCCCTCACAGCAGATCACCCCCCCTCCCTGAGCCTGGTTCTGCTGGAGGTTTCTTCCTGTTAAAAGGAGTTTTTCCTTCCCACTGTCACCAAGTGCTGCTCATAGGGGGTCGTTTAGACTGTTGGGTTTTCTGTGTATTATTGTAGGGTCTGCAACATAAAGCACCTTGAGGTGACTGTTGTGATTTGGTGCTATATAAATTAAATTGAATTGAATTGAATGTGTACAGCAAACACGTGTGCTTCCAGTTTTCATGAGTTTTTTGTTTACTTGATGTTTAAGTCTGTTTTTCACTGTAAAGTTTGGGTGTTTCTGTCTTACTGTAGATGAGCAGCAATCTGCCCGGAGTTCCCTCAAAGATGCGGCTGTAGACGGCGATAAGACAGTCTGCACAGCCCTGGTAGACATCTGCTCGGCCTTGGTCATCGTATGGAGACACCACACCATCGAACTCCTTAACTCCTGATGGAAACACAGTAGAGAAATGATGATAATCTTGCCACAGTGATAACTGAGGTCTGAAACTGGGTCGGAAGACATTTTCTCCTACAGCGTTCCCCCCCCAGGACTGATGCTACAATAAAACAAACAAACAAGCAGTCCAACCTCTGACGTATCAAATAATTTAGGAACATTTAAGGTGGAACTTCAATCACTGAATGGCACTGATTGGTCAAATTTATACCCATATGGGTTTTTTTTTTTTTTGTATAAGTTTGTATTATAGACAAGGAAAAATGATTATAAAGTTTGAACAATGTTCCTGTGCTTGGATGATTTGTCGAACTGGACTTTTCACCTTAAGGGTGAATGACGTCACCCTCATAAAATAATGATTGCTTGTCATTTTTTTCCGGTTCTTCAGAAAAGAAAAAAAAAAAAAAAAAAACTGAACCAAACATTTAAAATATTATGATTTAGGCAAAAATAAAACTTTTGTTAAAAAATGACCCACTGTCACCAAATGCTTGCTCATAAGGAGTTGTTTTGATTGTTGGGCTTAATAATTATTGTAGGGTCTTTACCTTTCAATATAATGCACCTTGAGGTGACTGTTGTGATTTGTTGTTATATAAATAAAATTGAATCTAATTTGAATCTCATGGCCACAGGTGTGTTATTACCCTGTAGCTGTACTGAGATAACACTGCTGTACCCTACGGTGTCATCTCAGTAGGTCAGAGATCATGTTAGCAGTTTTAGCATTGCAGATACGATCCCTGATTGGTGTTTGTCTTATTGCTGTGAATCCTCAGGACACATCAAGCGCCTTGAGGCAACTGTTTGTTGTGATTTAGTAGTATATAAATGAAACTGAATTGAATCTCTTATTTCTTACCAAAACCAAACAAATTTGATTGGGTTGTTTGGTATAATTTAAAATATTTTTAAAATATTTTTGATGACATTTTGATGGCTGAATTCGAACACTTGTGCTTCAATAAATGGTCCAGTCTGGGCCTGTTTAGGACTCACCAGGGCTGTCGAGAACCATGCTGTGGTTGGAAGTCTCGGGATCAGGAATTGACATGTTGATTTGAAACACAAGACATTTTCCAGACCTAAAAAAAAAAAATAAAGATTCCTGTAGAAGGTAAGCAGGTCCTGATCTGCTGTTTGTGCTCAGTTTGACAAACTTACACAATGTTTCTCTCGACGAACAGGAAGGTTTGATTGTTGTGCGCCTCCTTCATCTCCAGCAGGGAGCTGTTAGCATGCTTCAGCCACATCAGACCAGCCGGATAATCTGAGAACGCCTCCACCAGAACCCATCGTGACTCAAACACCTGAGAGGATGAAATCAGGTAAATCCAGGAGCACTTCCTCTGGATTTATTACAGTTTCCTAATATTGAAGGAAATGTAGGTAAAGCAGAACAACTGAGTAGGACCTGCCCTTTAAATACAAGGGAGATACAAATCATACATAAGTACTTTTTAGTGTAATGAGTACCTTCAAGGTGTTTAGAGGAAAGGAAAAACAATGTTTAACCTTCTTACAATGTAATTGCAGCCAATGAGTGAGGGCTGTTAAAGTACCCCAAAGGTATACATTCTTAAAAGTCGTTAAATTTTCACTCTTAATTCAGCAGCATTGCAGCATATGTTACTGTTTTCAAAGCTCATAAAGATCCAGACTGTGAACAAAGAGACAAAAAATGACCAAATACAACATTCGTGGTCTCCTTTCACTCTGCAGAGGCATCAGACATCAAGTGGTGACGGTCCACATGTTTGTGTGAGTTCACACCTTATGCAGGACCTCTTGTTGCAACTTCTCTGGCAGTTCGCATTTGTTTGCTGCAGTGCTGGAGCTCAGCAGAGTTAGAGCCAGCAGAAAAGTCCTGAACAGAAGCTGCATCCTGGATCAGGAGGGAAGAGGCTGTGAAGTAAACTCAGAGAGTCGTCTCGTAAAGACTGCAGGATGAACACAGCCAGTCCAAAGAGTCTGTTTGCTTTTTATAGAAGATAAACTGAACCCTGAACAGCAGGACGCAGGAAACTACGCACTGCTGCTGCTGCAAATATTATGTTCAGCACTTCCGCATGTATTGATTTACACAGATTTTGTACTGATAGTACTGCTGTAAATATTACCACTATTACTCCTTATGTTTACGACCTTGTTTCAGTACCGTTTGTTTACCAGCATGTTTCCCACTGAGCAGCATCGTCTCTGTTTCTGAAAACCTGTCGGTATTTGAACTGAGGAGACCACCTGTCTTGCTGATGGAGGAGTTCAGCTGCTCCTTTGTGGTATTTTGGGTTTCAGAAAGCTCCAGTAGGTGACAGGCCTGGTCCTAACTGCAGGTCTGGACTGTATTCAGCTCAGTTTAGCAGCCAGACTCTTCTCCTATGGAGCCATGCTGCTGGAATATGAACACAATCAATGTGGTTTGTTCATCATCTGCTGAAATAAGAAAGATCTTCTGTGAAACAGACATTGTCCAGATGGCAGCAGATGTGGCTCCTAAACCTGTAGGTATGCTTAATGAGGCCTTCTGAGGTACCAGAAGAAGACAACAGTGTTTTTGGATCTTGTTTGACCTTCACGTGTGCAGAGAGAGATGAGTTTTCAGATGTGTTCCTGAACCCCTGCAGCGATTTCTGGTCTGTTTTTACTGCAGTGCTGCTCGAGGGCCTGAACACCTCCAGCATCCAGGCTCTGCAGCCTGATTTCTCTGATTCTCTGGATCGTTTCCTCACATTATGAAACACATGATGGAATCCACATTAGTATGACTTTATTCTTAAAATGTCTGCCCACAGATGTTTCCACAGAGCACTGAACCCCTCCATAGCTTTACTTCTGAAACTCAGAATATGGCTCTCTGCTGTTGTTTTTAGACCCAAACATGGTCATCAATAAACTCATTATCTGGCAGATGTTCAGCCACTTTAAGTTGGAACATTTCTGCAGAACCCTCCCTTAGGTATGCTGCAATAGAACAAAAATGATCAGTGATCAATCTGAGCTTTGGAGTTCACAAATGAACGGCTCTCCTGAAGCTCTCCAACATTATTCACTAATGATCCATTCTTATCCTCCATCATGTAGAAACTCTGGATTAAGGGATCTGCTCTTCAGTTTCCCATTTCACTGATTTTCCTCAAGTTTTGTCCTCAGTCTTTTACCTTTTTCAGTATAGATCCTTTAAACCAGACCATTTGAAACAGTACACATCATATTTATAATAAAAGATAGAAGATGCAGCAAACTGTACAAAACACAAAATTTGAGTCCCAGTTCACTTGAATTCAATTTTATTTATATAGCACCAAATCATAACAGTCAACTCAAGGCATTTTATGTTGTCAGGTAACGACCATACAATGACTACAGGGGGAAACCCAGCAGTCAGAAACCTCCAGCAGACCCAGGATCAGTCATCTGCTGTGACCGGCTGGGGTGAGGAGAGAGAGGCAGGACAAGAATGAAGCTTCCAGCTGCCTTTATCTTTTTAATCATCTTAATCAGTTCAAATGTTTGTTGGTAAGTCGGACGTTTTAATTATTGGTCACAAAATTCAAATCAAGTTTGGTTGATTGACCAAAAAGCATCCAGGCAGAAATCTAGG
Organism: Archocentrus centrarchus; assembly: GCF_007364275.1. Taxonomy (NCBI): domain Eukaryota; kingdom Metazoa; phylum Chordata; class Actinopteri; order Cichliformes; family Cichlidae; genus Archocentrus; species Archocentrus centrarchus. The sequence goes on from NC_044356.1 coordinate 3,587,966, forward strand.
ATAGTTTTGACCTTTGCTTTGAAGGTCATATAAAAATGTTCACTCATGTTTCAATCAACTAAAAACATCCTGAGAATTTGATCATGTCTATCTCACTGATTTACATGGATTCATTTTAGTTTCATTTTCTCACCTTGACCAACTTTTATTGTGGCTTCAGCCAGGATCTTCCAGACTCCAGCTTCTGCCTGATATTTCACTGAGAGATTTTAACATGTTGCTACACTGGCTGTTAAACTACACTGGCTGCTAATTAGCTTGTGCATTGATTTTTAAATGTATGATTTTAAAGTTTTCTGTGTTTGGAGCTCTTCTGCTAATTTGAAGGTCCCGGTTTAACAGGAGACTGACCTGTTAAACTGGGACTGATGGAGACCTTTCACCATCAGTGCTCCCAAACTGGGAAACAGCCAATCAGATCAGATCACCTCCATCATCATTTGTCCCAGTGAGTATTTCCATAGAGGCACCTTACAATTTCCAACTGATGCTGCACGTGTTACTGAACCCAGAGCTCTAAGAGGAAGCAGAAAGTCACAGACCACATGGGGAGCCAATTACATAAACATTTATATATAAAAATGAAGACTTTAAATCATCAATGAATGAAGATGTTTGACAATAAGCCACATTAGACCAATAATACATACAGATGATGATTAACACTGATGTAAATCTGAAGTCAGAATCTTGTTGCTGCAGGTCGTTTGGAGAACTTTACTGAGTTTCCAAAGCAGCAAATGTTCGTCTGCAGCTTCTTTGAAATGCACCTCTACATTGTCACAGTCACTGACACTAAAACACCAACATAAGTCAGTCCCTGCAGTCAAAGGAAAACTGGAGCTTCATCAACACCAACCCCCCCCCCCATCCACCCCCAGACTCATGCATCTGGCTCATTGAGCCTCAGAAAGACACACCTATAGACCACTAAACATACACTAATGTGTGTGTGAGAGTCCCTGCCTCACATCCTGCTACCACCCATAAGGTTCATTACCAAGTTAATGCAGACAGACACCTGGGAGCACAAACGGCACCACGGCCATGAGGACAATAATGGGGGGGTTAAAGTGTTTGTGTTGACCTGTCTAAGCTGCTGTGAAGCAATGAGCCTGTTTAAATACATGCAGATGAGCCTGAGCCTGGTTCTGCTGGAGGTTTCTTCCTGTTAAAATGGAGATTTTCCTTCTCACTGTCACCAAGTGCTTTATCATAGGGGCCGTTTGACTGTTGGCTTTTCTCTGTAATTATTGTAGGGTCTTTAACTTATAATCTAAAGGGCCTTGAGGCCACTGTTTGTTGTTATTTGGTGCTTTATAAATAAAATTGAACTGAATTTGCCAAAAAATGATTGGTTGTATTTAAATTGCTGTAGATTAATTTTTGGCCTAAAATCTGTGAAACATGTGTCAAACATATCTCTCATAAATGATATTATTACATCACTGTGAGTGAGAAACAACACTCCTGTCACAGGTAGAAGCTGCAATCACTTCTTAGCAAAGTGACTTTCATATATTCATTATTAATGAGGGTAAAAACTATCAGTGACATTAAAAATGTCTCTTTTTTTGCCTGAGGAGATCTGGCCAAGAGGGCTGCAGAAATTGCAACAAATATAACATTACATTTCTATAAAGAGTAACCAAAAAGGCCTGGATTGATTATAATGTAGATACAATGATGCAGAGTCAGAAATATATTTACAAAACAAGTCATTTCTTCTTTTTATACATAAGCCCTTCATAAATCCTGTGCACCACAGTCTATTTACCGATATAAGCAAAGAAAATACATTTAAAAAAAAATCAGAGATCACTTTTTGGCACAACACCAGAAACCTGAAAACTCGACTGTCGCTGTGTTTTGTGTTCATACAACGCTCGTACTGCGGCCCTTCATACGCTGTGGCATCGCCCGGACCTTTGAGCACAATAAATAAGTAAATGATAAAAGCAGAATGAATTTAATACAGTGACACAATCCCTTTAGCTGTCCAGTTTGCCTATCCTGTTTTAGTCCTACAGCTAAATGTGAAAAGTGGAAGCTGGAAGGATTTGGTAAAGCTCGTTTGTGTGGCTACTTTCTAACTGCACTCTTTTGTTCAAACCTGAGAAACTGTTTTAAATACATGCAAATGAGGGCAGTCGATGGCACCGGCATGACTGCTGTAAAGTCACCCACAGAAGAAAGAACCCCCCACATTCCTGCCCACCCCCTCAAAGCTCCTTAAAAGCCCACTCAGCATTGCTTTTAAGTCAGTCTTAGGACACACAGCGCCATCCTGCTTGGTTTGAAGCTTTCCTGTTTTGATCCACAGAACTTCAAATTTCCTACAAAGATGGAAGACTTGGAGACACAGATGAACTTCAGCTCTCCCATGGAGGCCTGCTTCTCACCAGGTATGTACTCAGCATTGTTACTGAATGAGCTCTTAGCCGACTCACTACCAGCATGGCTTCTTCTCCTGTCTCTTCTGCACTTTCCTGCTCTGGGTGTCACATGTTTAGTTACTCCTCGGCCTCCTTTAGCAGTAACGGTACTTGTAATAAATGTAGTCTGTTTGTAGCTCTGGAGGCCAGGCTTTCTGAACTGGAGACTCGGCTCCGCACCCTGGAAAATCCTACATCTAGCCAGGCCCCTGTAGCGGGTGCGGACCATGGTAGCTTAGCCGCCGTTAGCTCCCCCCCAGCAGATCCCGAGCAGCAGGGAAAACAGGCCAGCTGGGTGACGGTGAGGAGGAAGCGTAGTCCTAAGCAGAAGCCCCGGGTACACCACCAACCTGTTCACGTCTCTAACCGTTTTTCTCCACTCGGCGACACACCCGCCGAGGAACAAACTCTGGTTATTGGCGACTCTGTTTTGAGAAACGTGAAGCTAGAGACACCGGCGACCATAGTCAAATGTCTTCCAGGGGCCAGAGCAGGTGACATTCATGGAAATTTGAAACTGCTGGCTAAGGCTAATCGTAGATTTGGTAAGATTGTTATTCACGTCGGCAGTAATGACACCCGGTTACGCCAATCGGAGGTCACTAAAATTAATATTGACTCGGTGTGTAACTTTGCAAAAACGATGTCGGACTCTGTAGTTTTCTCTGGGCCCCTCCCCAATCAGACCAGGAGCGACATGTTTAGCCGCATGTTCTCCTTGAATCGCTGGCTGTCTGAGTGGTGTCCAAAAAACGACGTGGGCTTCATAGATAATTGGCAAAGTTTCTGGGGAAAACCTGGTCTTGTTAGGAGAGACGGCATCCATCCCACTTTGGATGGAGCAGCTCTCATTTCTAGAAATCTGGCCAAATTTATTAACCCTCCTAAAAACTGACTACCCAGGGTTGAGACCAGGAAGCAGAGTTGCAGTCTTACACGCCTCTCTGCAGCTTCTCTCCTCCTGCCATCCCCCCAAAACCCCATCCCCATAGAGTCGGTGCCTGCTCCCAGACCACCAAAAACCAAAGCTAAAATCAGCAAAAAGCTATTTAAGCATAAAAATTCAAAAACAATAAATAATACAGCTTCATCAACTGCACCAAAGAATAAAACAATTAAATGTGGATTGTTAAACATTAGGTCTCTCTCTTCCAAGTCCCTATTAGTAAATGATTTAATAATTGATCAACATATTGATTTATTCTGCCTTGCAGAAACCTGGTTACAGCAGGATGAATATGTTAGTTTAAATGAATCAACCCCCCTGAGTCACAGTAACTGCTCAACGTCAGCAAAACAAAGGAACTGATCGTGGACTTCAGCAGGAAGCAGCAGAGGGACTACCATCCACTCCTCATCAGTGGTGCTGAGGTGGAAAGAGTGGACACTTTCAAATACCTGGGAGTGACCATCTCACAGGACCTGTCCTGGACTCATCACATAAACATCACTGTGAAGAAGGCCAGACAGCGTCTCTACCTCCTCAGGTGGCTGAGAGACTTCAAGCTCCCACTCAAGGTGCTCAGGAACTTTTACACCTGCACCATCGAGAGCATCATGCGTGGGAGCATCACCACCTGGATGGGAAACTGCACTAAGCAGGACTTCATGGCCCTAAAAAGGGTGGTTGTTCAGCTGAACGGACCATCAATTTCCCACTCCAGCTTATTAATTAAGCAAACATCCACACAGAGTTTGCTTGTGTGGGTGTCATTTGACACCCACACAATCATTTGAATGATTATAGTGGGTGGTCTCTGGAGTTTGCAAAAAGGTGACTGGTCTTATTTGTTTCTTGAAGACGTTTCACCTCTAATCCAAAAGGCTTCTTCAGTTCTCAAACCAAATGGTGGGAAGACTCACGTATTTAAACCCCAGGGGGCATAGTGCCGTGGAGGTGGTTTATGACCCTCTATTGTTCATGAGCATAATCACATGCGCCAAGGTGTGAAAGGAGGTGTGGGTCATTACAATCTCTGGCTTCAGAAGAAACCAATTTGGGACTTCACTCCATCAACCCTTATTCACACCTTTGTTCCAGTGACCTGAATAGGTCCCATGAAACAATGGACCGAAGTCTCAAATTGGTTTCATGTTGGACCTCAGTGCAGCTTTGATACAGTTGACCATAATATATATATATATATATATTTTTTACAGAGATTAGAGCATGCCATAGGTATTAAAGGTACTGTATTGCAGTGATTTGAATCATATTTGTCATGGAACAGCTGTGTGGCAGGCAAGGAAGAGGACCCCAATGCAGGATATACCAGGCAAAGGTAAAACTTAAACTCAGCTTTATTTGAGAGTGCTGAACAAAAATCAGAATCAATTTATTGTCATTACATGAAACATATAATGAAAAGAAGTTCAAGAACAACAAACAACCAGACACACATACAGAGATAGGTGTCTGAGGCCTTGCTGCCATCACCAAGAGGTGCTGCCGTTACAAAGGAGGGAAAACAAAGCGAAAACAATAGGATAGGTGAGGGGGAAAAAAATCATCTCATATTTTGCCCCATATGGGGGGCACAGTAAGAGGTTGAAAAACCTCTGCATAGTACACACATATAGCATAATGCATGGAAAAGCAAGAGGGTAGGGTGGGGGTGGGGAGCCGGCTGAGGTGAGTGAGTCCAGGATAGTTGTCCTTGACTAAACAGTTCCTGATAAGGGTGGAATAATGTTCATCAGTAGCCAGGTTGCTAGGACACCAGATCACACAGGTCACAAGAGACGGAAAGGGGAAGAGCATCAGTTTACATAACTCCAGGAGGTAATGAGATTTCCCAGCTGTCCCAAGGCCAGGTAGGGGGGCCAAATTCCAGATAAATACCATTATTGTGGTACAGGCTGTTACTGATAACTTTGCTGACAACCTTAACAGTCTCGCTGGGCACCCTCAATGGCAAAAACTCCAAAATTCTGAATTTCATGGTTCCATTCTTGCTGCCGCACAGACATTTCTCCAAAAGTCTGAGTTCGTACTGCACTGCATGTACCCCACTTCCAACTTCTGCGGCAAATCAGATATCCCCCACGTCCAATCAGAAGAGATCCCAGTATCACAAAACTGTGTTTTATGTTATGTGCATGAATTAAACATGGAAGCAAATATATCGCACATAGTTCTTACTGCCTTACGCATCGCTAAGAAAACTATCCTCATGAATTGGAAATCCAAAAATGATTTGTGTTTTACTCACTATAGGAATTTACTTTTAGACTTTTAGTCTGGAAAGAATTTCTGCCCCTCTAAAAACCAGTTGGACAAATTTGAATCTCTCTTGTCTCCCCTGATCAGCTCCATCACTTGGAGGTGATCGGCTGTAGTCTCATCTCGTGGTGTGCCCATTAGGTGGCTGGGGGTGGGCCGGGGGATTGGGGTGTCTACCATTTTGTGGTTTCTGTGTGGGGACCCTGGATGTTGGTGGTGGGGGCTTGGATGGATGCTCTTATGGTCTTGGGGTGTGGGGGCTGGGGTGCCCGTGGTGGTGGGTGCTAGCCCCGGGCCAGGTGGCCGGCTTTCTCCGCGGGGATCGGGGTGTGGGGTGTGGGGTCTGGGGCCCTGGTGCCCGGGGTCGCCCGTTTCCCAGTTGGGTCCCTCTGTGCATTGGGGGGTCTGTGCCCCCCTGGGTGCATTGCCGAGTGGGGTGGGTTGGCCCACGTCGAGATGTCTGGCCGTCATTCTGGGGTGCCCGCGCACTCAGGTGAGGGAGCAGTAGTTTCTCACAGGGGGCCAGTTGGTCCCGGACTTAGGACCACTGTGTGTGTGTATGTATGTGTGTATGTAGGTGGGTGTGATGTTTGTTGTAGTTGTGTGTGTGTGTGTGTGTGTGTGTGTGTGTGTGTGTGTGTGTGATATTTGTATGTGTGTGGTGTGTGTATGTGTGTGTGTGATATTTGTTGTCTTTTGTATGTGTGTGGGGGTGTATGTTTTTGTGTCGTGCTTGTCTGTGGTGTGGACTGTGGGTGCTGGCCTTGGGCACGGTGGTGCCCTGGGGGTGTGGCCACTTCCCTGCACTGTGGTTGGGTGTAGAGAACTGGGGTTTTTAGGGAGCCAGTAGTTTGCTGGCTCTCTTCTTCCGGGGGGTAGTTCTCTACCTCTCAGTCATACATATCCTGGCCCTTCCCATCCTCCCGCTCAGTCAAACATTACATCACACACACGTAGGGTCTTGGGTGAGGGGGGCTCGTGCTGCAGTGAGTAGGGCCACTTCTTTGGCTCTGCTCGCTATGTTGCCCCACTCTGCCTTTTTAATTACATCATACAGCTCACAACATGTCATAGTACACATAGGGCTTTGGGGGGCAGGTGTGTCACACAGTGGTTAGTGTGTGGAGCTACTTAGGTGGCCCCATTTCTCTGTTCACTGCTGCCTGCTCCTCAATTTTATTTACATTTTAGACACTGAGGGCCTTGGGGGGTGGTGTGGATGGGCGCTGTTGCTCAGTGCTCATATTACATCTGTCCCTCCAATTTTAATAGCACTGTAGCTTTCACACAGCCATACATATTCTTCCCACTACATACACTCACATACACCCAACACATCACTCCAAACATGTTGAGTGGAAGGAGGGGGAGGGCGGGTCTTCCACACCCCAGTTTCATGCACCCTGCCTAGGGTAGGGACTGGCTAGTTTTTTGGGGCCGGGTTGGCTGCTTCCCTGAGGTGCCGCTGGCTCCGCTCGCCCACACTTGGTGTCCTTGTGAGTTCTGTGTGTGCGTGTATGAATATGGGACGGTCATATGTGTGAGTATGAGTATATGACGTGTGTGTGTGTGTGTGTGTGTATGTGTGTGTGGACAGCAGGGCCTGGGTCTGTGGCTTGCTTAGCCTTGGCACCTGTGGGACACAGTTGCGGAGGGTGGGAGTCACCCCTCCCTATCGCTCCCTACGGCTTCCTGCTGATTGCCACATTCTTTTCTCCCCCCTTTTTTTTTCTTTTTTTTTTCTCTTTCTCACTCTTTTTTCCTACCCTTTGCTTTCTATCTGTCAGGCCTGGTGTAAATGAATAAAATTAAATTAAAAAACAAACATTAACAAGAGTAGCCTATTGGAAAACTGTCATGGTCCTGGGCCGTCTGCCCAGCATTTAGTTTTATTTTCCCTGAGTTTTGTTATTTCCCAGTTTGTTTTGATGTTCTTGTTCCCTTTGTCCCTGTCTCCCCTGCTTCCATGGTCTTGTGTCTGTTTTGTCATTTTGTCTTAACCCTGACCTCCTGTGTTTTCATATTGAGTTTTATTCATAGTGTTGTGACCAGTCTGCGTCTCTGTCCCGTGTCTGTGTGCCAGTCCCCTGTGTCTAGTCTGTGTACCCTGGTTAGTCACTTCCTGTTTTATTTTGCCAGACTTGTGTTCCCTGTGCTTTTTGTTTAGTTTTGCTTGCCCTGTTATTAGTTTCATTTGCTTCACCTGCTGTGTCCTGCTGTTTCCTCTTGCCCTGATTACCTATTGTGTATTTAAGCCCTCAGTTTTCATCTGTTCTTTGTTGTGTTGTCTTCAGTGTTTCCTTGCTGTGTGTGTCCCATCGCTGTAGTTTTGTATTTAGTTTTGGCACCTGTCCAGCTCCAGTCTAGCTGAGTTTTTTTTTGTTGTTGTTTTTTCTTAATAAATCCACCTTTAAGTTCTATTTTTGTGAGTCTGTATCCTGGGGTCCAATCCTGCCTGCCACACACAAGCCATGACAAAAACTTACAGAGCTATTCTTGGAAAAGCAAATATGTTTGGCACACCAAAGCATTCGGATCATATTCCAATTGCAAAAACTGCCAGACACGACAGGCTTTAAAAAAAAAAAAAAAAAAGAGATCCTGCTGTCCATGATCCATGCTGGGTTGTTCCACTCAGGCAGACGGTTCTCCTTTTCCCAGTCTCTTCATGGAGAAAAATTTGATCGATGCGTTGAGAGACCAGCCGACCAGATCCATAATCTCAATTTCCAGTTCAGAGCATGTGTAAAGAGAGGCTCTTAAAGCACAGCGAAGCAGCAAAGCAGGATAAAACATAAGGGTAGGGGGAGGTAGTGATGTTACCTCTTGTACCGAAGCCTGTAACGAGCAAAAGGGGGCATATCCAAATGAAGCCTGTGTCGAGGCCCATATCGTTTTTGAGAAAATCACATGACAAGAGCTAAACGAGGCCCCGTTTTCTGAAATCACATGACTGCTTCATTAAGTGATTCGAGTTGCTGAAAAAGACGTGGGAAATAGAGGAAGCGCTCTGGGTGATCAGAGTCTGATCCACTGTTAGAGCGCCAGAATCAGAACTTCAGTTTCAGCACCCCTGCGTCTTCAGCCTTTTGTGAGAGTTTTTTCTAAGGCTGTGGAAGTTATACCAAAAAGAATCGCCTCAGACCAACACTGTCAGTTGTTTTATTCCTGAACAAAAATTAATGAAGCACCCCCACCCAAGCACTTCCTGTAACCGTTTATCCACAAACAACAAACACCACATACTGTCTCTATACTATACATTTTTGATATATATATATATATATATATATATATATATATATATATATATGGAATGTGTGTTTTATATTTTATTTCATTTTATCTAATTTCATTATTCTGTGTACCTTAGCTGCTGTAATATGCAAATGTCCCTGTCATGGGATCATTAACGCTTACCTCAAGTGGGAGATTCTGACAGAATTGTATAATTATGCTAAAAGATCTGCCAGCCAACAACACAGCAGGACTGCTGCACATCAAATGACCAGCAGATGTCAGCCCTCCTAAATGAGCTGTTAAACGGGGCTTCGTGTGATCAGGCTTTTGGCAAATCATTTGGCCGGAAAGATTTGACACATTCACAGGGCCTCATTATACCATCACTAGGGAGAGGAGGAGAAACGCGTGCGCCTCAGTCGAGAGCTGGAAGAGCTGAAGCCGGACTGGACGGAGCTAGTGGCAAAAATCCAGAACAAAACTACACTAGACTTGAATACCAGATACAAGGCACAACAGGACACACAAAGCAGGAGATCAATGACAAAGACACGACAACAGGCATAGAAAACACAGGACTGAAATACACCAGGGGATAATGAGGGGAGTGGAAACAGCTGGGAAATCAGGTGAACCAAATTACGCTGATGAGACAAAGGGAAGCAAAACTGAATTAGAAGATGCTCATTTAGCCTGGAAAAAGAGTTTGTTGCTCTATAAAAAAGCCCTCCGTAAAGCTAGGACATCTTACTATTCATCATTAATTGAAGAAAATAAGAACAACCCCAGGTTTGTTTTCAGCACTGTAGCCAGGCTGACAAAGAGTCAGAGCTCTGTAGAGCCGAGTATTCCTTTCACGTTAACTAGCAGTGACTTCATGGATTTCTTTACAAATAAAATTTTAGACATTAGAGAAAAAATTATTCATAATCATCTCAAAGATTTATCTTCATGTTCGGCTGCTTTCAGCACTGCTGGTATTTGTTTAGACTCTTTGGCTCCAGTTGATCTTTCAGAGTTAACTTCAATAGTTACTTCCTCCAAACCAGCAACATGTTTGTTAGATCCCATTCCTACTAGACTGTTCAAAGAAGTCTTTCCAATTATTGATGCTTCAATCTTAAAAATTATCAATCAGTCTTTATTAGTTGGCTATGTACCACAGACCTTCAAGGTGGCTGTAATTAAACCTCTACTTAAAAAGCCATCACTGACCCAGCTGTCTTAGCTAATTATAGGCCAATCTCCAACCTTCCTTTTCTCTCAAAGACTCTTGAAAGAGTAGTTGTAAAACAGCTAACTGATCATCTGCAGAGGAACGGTTTATTTGAAGAGTTTCAGTCAGGTTTCAGAATTCATCACAGTACAGAAACAGCATTAGTGAAGGTTACAAATGATCTTCTTAGAGCCTCTGACAGTGGACTCATCTCTGTTCTTGTCCTGTTGGACCTCAGTGCAGCTTTTGATACTGTTGACCATAACATTTTATTACAGAGATTAGAGCTTGCTATAGGTATTAAAGGTACTGCACTGCAGTGGTTTGAATCATATTTATCTCATAGACTCCAATTTATTCATGTAAATGGGGAGTCTTCTTCACACACTAAGGTTAATTATGGAGTTCCACAGGGTTCTGTGCTAGGACCAATTTTATTTACATTATACATGCTTCCCTTAGGCAGTATTATTAGAAAGCATTGCATCAATTTTCATTGTTATGCAGATGATACTCAGCTTTACCTATCAATGAAGCCAGATGACACACATCAATTAGTTAAACTGCAGGAATGTCTTAGGTGCCGTTTACACGAAGCCGTTTTCACTGGAAACGGTGTCGTTTTGATGCGTTTCAGCCTTTCGTTTACACGATGGCGTTTCAGAAACGATCCGCGTTTACACGAGGACATGTGAAACGATGAAAACGATGTAGTTCCCATGCCAGGCCACAAGTTGGCGTTGGTTTTCTCTTTGCAGTTTGTTTACGCAAGACGCGCATGCGTGGAGTGACACAGTAGGTAGTGCGGCAAATTGTTCATTACTTACAAACCGGCCAATGTGAGAGGTTTTGTGTGGACAGATGATGAGGTTGGATCGCTGCTGCACACAACGCTGAATTACAAAACGGTAAAAACACAGGAAAAGCATAAGAAGCACTCGTGAATCCGCGAGTACTGTTTATCAGTTTGCGCGTGCGCGAAAAACTGGCCGTCGCAACCATAGTGCGCATGTGCGAGTCGAGCGTTTTCAAATCACCCCCGGTTTCAAGTGTTTACACGAAAACGCAAGCCGGTGCGTTTCTGAAACGCTCCACTCTGGACCCCGTTTCTGAAACACATCGTTTTCACTCTGTTGTCGTGTAAACAGAAGGGCGAAACGCATCAAAACGACACCGTTGTCGTGTAAACGCAAGGCCGAAACGCATCAAAACGACACCGTTTCAAAATGAAAACGGTCTCGTGTAACGGCACCTTAAAGACATTAAGGCCTGGATGACCTCTAATTTCCTGCTTCTAAATTCAGATCAAACTGAAGTTCTTGTTCTCGGCCCCACAAATCTTAGAAACATGGTGTCTAACCAGATACTTACTCTGGATGGCATTACTTTGGCCTCCAGTAACACTGTGAGAAATCTAGGAGTCATTTTTGACCAGGATATGTCCTTCAATGCACATATTAAACAAATATGTAGGACCGCATTTTTGCATTTGCACAATATTTCTAAAATTAGAAACATCCTTTCTCAGAGTGATGCTGAAAAGCTAATTCATGCATTTATTACTTCTAGGCTGGACTATTGTAATTCATTATTATCAGGCTGTCCTAAAAGCTCCCTGAAAAGCCTTCAGCTGATCCAAAATGCTGCAGCTAGAGTACTGACAGGGACTAGAAAGAGAGAGCAGATTTCTCCCATATTGGCTTCTCTTCATTGGCTCCCTGTTAAATCTAGAATAGAATTTAAAATCCTTCTCCTCACATACAAGGTCTTGAATAATCAGGCCCCATCTTATCTCAAAGACCTCATAGAACCATATCACCCCAACAGAGCACTTCGCTCTCAGACTGCTGGCTTACTTGTGGTTCCTAGGATACTTAAGAGTAGAATGGGAGGCAGAGCCTTCAGCTTTCAGGCCCCTCTTCTGTGGAACCAGCTCCCAGCTTGGATTAGGGAGACAGACACCCTCTCTGTTTTTAAGATTAGGCTTAAAACTTTCCTTTATGATCAAGCTTATGGTTAGGGCTGGATCAGGTGACCCTGAACCCTCCCTTAGTTATGCTGCTATAGGCCTAGTCTGCTGGGGGTTTCCCACGAGGCACTGTTTCTTTTCACTCAAATTAGTTACTTTGTTTATACTCCACTCTGCATTTAATCATTAATTGTTATTAATCTGTGGCTCTCTTCCACAGCATGTGTCTTCTCTCCCCTCAGCCCCCTCACAGCAGATGACCCCCCATCCCTGAGCCTGGTTCTGATGGAGGTTTCTTCCTGTTAAAGGGAGTTTTTCCTTCCCACTGTCACCAAGTGCTGCTCATAGGCAGTGTTGCCAGATCTCACGACAGAAACAAGCAACCAGCTCTATGAAAACAAGCCCAAAATAAGCCAAACTGGCAACTCACAAGATTGTGTAAAACTTAGCTCGCTTTTGAACAGTATAGTTCTATAGCAGTATAGCTCATTTTTTTTGTTTTGTCTCATTGTGTTTTGTGTTCATGCCTGCAGATCTCACCTATTCATGGACTTATAAAATACAAGACTTCTATTACAGGCTTTTATTTTCCATCAATCACAAAAAAAAAAAAGTGTGTGTGGGGGGGGGGGGGAGGCGACAGGAGGAGGCCAGGTGAAGGAGCACAGGGGCCGTGCCTCTGTTATTGATCATATCATATGCACAGCTGTTAAATACAGAAAATGCCGACTAGAAAAATAATTTCACTGCATCGCTTTGGCGCCCCCCTCTTGTGAGGTGCCCCTATGCATTGCATATAGTGCATACCCACTTCTCGCACCCCTGTCTCCCATCTGAACTGGCTGTAAGTGCGCTCTCTTTCTCCCACTCTTTATTATATTTTTTTCTATATTTTCCCCGCTTACTGGAGCTCATTCTTACGCTGTCTCCTCACTCTGGGCTGTTATGAGTGTTTGAGTCTGCTCCCAGTCAACCTGTGCAGGAGCGATAAACAGAAAACGACATTTGCAAGCGATTTTAGAAAAAAAACAAGCCCAAAGTGGCTTATAATAAGCGGACTTGGCAACACTGCTCCTAGGGGTCGTTTTGACTGTTGGGTTTTCTCTGTATTATTGTAGGGTCTTTACCCACAATACAAAGCGCCTTGAGGCGACTGTTGTGATTTGGTGCGATATAAATAAAATTGAATTGAATTCTTCGGCTCATGGTTACATCATTATAAAAAACAAAATGTGGAAAACAGAGAATTTCAACAGCTGGGTGTTCAGATTACCTCAGCATCTCTTTATCATTTTTTAGTTTCCCGAAGTGACTGACCATTGGCCAGACAGAGAGTGAGAACACAAAGTTCCCAATGGCACCAACCCTGGTTCTGCATTTTATCCAACACCACTTTATTTTATATCTGAACAGACTTCTTAAACACAGAAATGTAAGAGTTTAAACACACATTAAAAAATATATATATATTAATTATAGCCGTTTTCATAAAATGACCTCCAACAATGGAAGTAGGCAGACAAAGGTAACATCAACTTTTACAGAATGATGAGGTGAAACAGGATTAATGTCATGCATGCTGAATCTGCAGCAAATGTGTGATGCAATTGTGTCATGTGGCTGTAGCTCAGGAGGTAGAGCAGGTCACCTACCAATCAGAAGGTTGGTGGTTTGATTCCTGGCTGCTCTGGGCCGCATGCCAAAGTATCCTTGGGCAAGATACTGAACCCCAAGTTGCTCTCTGATGCAAGCATTGGAGTACGAATGTGTGTATGAATGTTGGACTATAAAAGCACTTAGCTTAGATACATATGGAAGTGCTTGTGTGAATGGGGTGAACGTGTTGTATAAGTGCTTTGAGTGCTCAGAGCAGAAAAGCGCTGTATAAGAACTACTCCATTTACCATATGTTTGACCTTAAAGAAGAGGTCAGAGGTCCCGAGTAACATGATATTTAGAATCCCCATATCATTCCCTACATGCTTGTCAATATAAACAATGGCAGTAGGAAACATAGTTTCAAATAGCTCTGTATAATTATAGCATTATTATCACTTTGACCTTGAAGGAGAGGTCAGAGGTTTATTTCAGAGGTGAAGCATTTTAAATCTTTATATAGTATTTTCTATATACTGACAATACACACCACTCTTGTATGAATCAAAGTTTCTAGATTATACATTTTGTACCAATAAATCATGAAGTTGACCTTGAAGACTTTGCTGGATATAATCCAAACTTTAATAGTTTAACATGACCCCTCTCTGCACCCCTCCAAAGTTTTATCAGAATTCATTCAAAACATTTTGAGCTATCGTGTTTACAAACAGAATGATGACCCACAGGCACACAAACACCACAAAAACATAACCTCCTTGGCAGACGTAATCAAGGGGCTGCAACCTCATACTAGCAAGGTGTACCTAATAAAGAGGGCAGTGAGTGTAAATGGCCAGTAATGACCAACAGTTCTAAAGTTCTAAACTGTTTCTCTGTCATAGATCTGTTGTCATCAGACGAGAAGCCCAATAAGCTGACTGTCCCCATCATCACCACAGTGGTCCTTGTTGCACTCATCATCCTGGCTGCTGCTGGATTCGTTTTCTACAAAAAGAAAAAAGTGAGTTACTTTGATTTTGTTTTGATTTTTTTAGGTTTTAAACATCAGGTCCCTGAAACCCACTATTTCAAACATCCAGCATTATGTGACCAATTCTGATAGTCAGTCAATATAATATAACTGAAAGATGAAGGCTGAAAAAAATGGAAGATTTTGATTTTATTTTGAAGTTTGCCATGAATTAGGTGATGAAAGGCATACTTGACATGATTTGTCTTCTCTTTTAATTTCAGATGAACACCATCACTTTTGTAAGTGAATCTTGTTTTATTCTGTTATGCTTTCATTTCAAGACTATTTCATGCCTTTGGCTACAGTCACACAGACTCAGCAGAAAAAGCAGTAGATGGAGAAAATTACTGCAACCCTGTGCAATCACCTGCAGTCTCTGTGCCTTTAAAATGTCTCTTGGACCTGGGTCTGGGCCTTGTGCCTTGCCTCCTGGCCGCTCCTTGCTGGTTGCCTCCTCCCCCCTACCCCCCTGGGATGGGGGTGCCTCGGGGTTCCTGGGTGGGGCTGGGTGTTCTGGCGTGGGTGCTGGCCTGCCCCCCTTGGGGGTGCGGTGCGGGGCTGCGTTGGCTTCTTCGGCGTGGGGGGGGGGCTCTGTGGAGGGTCGGGCGGTCCTTGGGTGCCGTGGGCCCGGGAGCCCTGCCGCCGGCCAGTGCAGGGGGCTGGCCGCTGGGGGGGGGCTGGCTTCTCATCGCCTTGGGTTCCCTGGAGCCCTCGCTCCTCGACTGGGGGGGCTCCGTCTGAGACCACCCTCTCCTGTCTGCTGGGGTAGGTGTGCGGTTGTCTTTGGACTGAGTGGCCGGGGGTCTTCCTGGCTCTTGGTGGGCTGCTGGTGGCCTGGGGTTCCGGGGGCTTTCCGTACCTGCCTCTGGCCTCTGATGGGTGGAGCTGCAGCGTTTTGCCCTCATTGGTAAGTACGTTCCATGACACAGACACAAACATGACACAGACACAAACGCCCACTCAATCACAACTCAACAAAATTGTTGGTGTGCGTAACATGCTTTGTTAGTTTTGTTTTTCACACACAAATTTATTTTTGCAAGTATTGATAGTATTTTTTTATATGTTAAAGTGATGAACTATCTGATTAATAGACTTGTGCTCTTTCCCCTTTTTTTTTGCTCCCTTTCTCTCTCCCTTTTTCTTCTCTTTATTTTCCTCTTCTTCAGCCTGTCAGCTCTGGCTGTTACATAGTATGTGGAAAAATAACTCAGATAAATAAAATAAAGGGTTAAAACATCAACAAGAGGAGCCTATTGAGAACCTATAGAGCTCATCTTGAAATAGCAAATATGTTTGGCACAACAACGCATTCAGATCACAGTTCTGCTTGCAAGATCTACCAGACATGACAGGCTTTAAAAAAAAAAAAAAAAAAAAAAAAAAAAATGTCTCTTCAAAGATGAAGATCAGGTCTGAGACCACTCAGTCAGCTGCCATCGTCAGACTGACTTTGATGCATCAAGATGGCGATCACATGGCAACAATACAGAATCAGTCTGATACCAGTTTTCAGTTGAACAGGGTCAAATTGGCATGTTTGAGAAATTCAGATTAACTGTGAGAAATTGAAGTCTGTTACTGTCTAGATGAGCGGTGTAAGCACGACTCTCTCAGCCACAGAAGAGGCTCGAGCTAAATGATGCAGGTTGTTGGCTTTACAACTGATGGTGCAGCTGCTGTGAGGGGCCAATAGAGAGGAGGAGCCACACTCCTGAGTGAAAAGATTAACCCTCACCTGACCATCACTCAGTGCTTCATTCACAAGTTAGAACTTGTGGTCCATGATGCTGTAAAACATGTTAGAGTCTTATAATGTTCACATATTTATTAGCTCTCAAACTCTGAAAGTCTGCAGTTGAAAACGGAACAAGGTTCCATATATGGAAATTATAGATGTGTGTTTAAGAAACAAATGAACAGGAAGTGACATAAAAACATGTCAAGGCCTTCATTAGATGTAACACAGTGTGTTTCTGATCTTACAGATTTGGACAATGGAACCGAACTTGCTGAGAATCTGTGATTAAGAAATGCAGCTCAATGATATTCATGGAAGGATTCAAGTCATGTATGAGATGCAGCTAAATGTGGGTAAAAAATATAGTTCCCTGTCACAAACATGAAGTAACATCGTATGATAAACAGTTAAAAATGTGCTTTCAGAAACCTTTACAACAAATTATAATTATTATGTAACTGACAAAACCTTCTCTCTGATTCTCTCTCCATTAACCTCTCTGTTCATGTAATGTATGTGTGTGTTATTTTTACTTATGGGTTTTATTTTGCATTTTGTGTTTTACATAATGAAGTTCCTGTAATCATACCACTGCAGTTTGTTACTAGACATCAGTTAATCCGTCCTCAGGCCTGGACCACCAGAATATGTGCTCTATAAATATATCGCTCTATTTGCACTAATTTCTCATTTTTCAATAAAGCCACTTTTTAATCCTCCAGTTAACAACATCACCCTGACACAATGGTTCTGTCTGATGAACTGCTCATTTATATGTCTGTGTGAATTATCTCATGTGATGGTTACATATTAATGAATCAAACTTCAGAGATGTTCATGTTGGTCACATGTTCACTGTGGCCTAAGGGATAAAACAGAAAAATTACTATTATTAGTAATTACTATTTTATAAGATAATTCATCATTTAACTCCTGAAAAATTTAAAGCACTTTATTTGTAATAAGTAGAAGTTTATGGAAACATCCTTTTACTTTGAACCCATCACTGAGTCGGAGCATTTCCTCTAAATATGTTCACACACTGGGTACTG